>NW_026901121.1:0-29550 GCF_033783945.1 Neopsephotus bourkii | reverse complement strand
AGCTCGTTACCCCCTCTATTCTGCCTTGGTTAGGCCACATCTGGAATACTGTGTCCAGTTCTGGGCCCTCAGTTCAAGAAGGACAGGGAACTGCTTGAAAGGGTCCAGCGCAGAGCCACAAAGATGATGAAGGGAGTGGAACACCTCCCTTATGAGGAGAGGCTGAAGGAGCTGGGTCTCTTCAGCTTGGAGAAGAGGAGACTGAGGGGTGACCTCATCAGTGTTTACAAATATGTAACGGGTGGGTGTCAGGATGATGGAGCTAGGCTTTTTTCAGTGATATCCAGTGATAGGACAAGGGGCAATGGGTGTAAACTGGAGCATAGAAGATTCCACGTTAACATCAGGAAGAACTTCTTTACTGTGAGAGTGACAGAGCACTGGAACAGGTTGCCCAGGGGGGTTGTGGAGTCTCCCACATTGGAGATATTCAAGGCCCGCCTGGACAAGTTCCTGTGTGATGTACTCTAGGTTACCCTGCTCTTGCAGGGGGGTTGGACCAGATGATCTCTTGAGGTCCCTTCCAACCCTTGGGATTCTGTGATTGTGTGATTCTGTGATTCTGTGTCCTATCAATACTGTCCCTAATGGAGAGTCCCTCCCCAGCATCCTTATAGGCCCCCTTCAGATACTGGAAGCTCTTCTGAGGTCTCCACACAGATTCTTTTCTCCAGAGTGAACAGCCTCAACTTTCTCAGCCTATGTTCATACAGGAGGTGCTCCAGTTTGTGGTCATTGTTGCAGGCCTCCTCTGGATTTGTTCCAACAGTTGCATGTGCTTTTTATGTTGCGGACACCAGAGCTGTACACAATATTCCAAGTGAGGTCCAGATTGTCCAAGTGAAGGCCCAGGTTAATTCAAGGCCGGTCAATGTCACCTCTGTGACAGGAGAGATTATGGAGCAGTTTGTCCTGGAAACTATGCCAAGGCACATGGAAAAGACAAAGGTGATCACTGACAGACACCATGGCTTCATAGTGCGTAAATCATGCCTGAGAAGTTTTCTGTCTTCCTATGATGGTGTTAGAGCACTGGTGGATATAGGAAGAGCGAATCTTTTCTTGTGCAAAGCATTAGATATGGTGCCACACAACAATCTTGTCTCTGAAACAGAGGTGGGATTGAAAGATGGGCACCAGGTATCCAGGCAGAGGTAACGTTACACACATGAGGAGCTTGTGTCAAAGGTGAAAGTCATCGATGTTTCACAGGCTTTGTTTGGATAGGCAAAGAGCTGGAGTGATGGGCTGGATGCTCCCTCAGTGCCAGTGGGTGTTCTTGTTGGTGCTACAGTTCCAAAGAGAGGTCTCATGGTGCTGTTCTAAGCACCCCGATGTCCTGTTGAGCCCAGTAATTGTGCTGGGTGAGGTTGGATGAGTCTTTGGAAGAAATGAAGAGGAAGGGCCTGAGGCTGTGATGCAGGAGAAGTTTATTGAATATAAACACAGTGAAAAGGCAGGAGCAGCAAGTGAAAGGGAACCAGTCAGAGTTAAAGTGGGGCACCAGTAAGACCTTGTATGCCGTAGGTATTGCCAGGGCCCTGAAATCTTTGTGCCCCACAGAGTGAATGTCACAAGGTTGGTACCTCCTGGGTTTGTCATGTGAGAAGGTGTTTACAGGAGAGTGGGTGAGCATAGCAGAAGGGGCAATGCAGAGAAGGAAGTTAGAGAAGAGGACATTGCCCAAGGACCTTGGTTAAAGGTAGCTCGGACTGGGCTCTTTCACTGCTTGATTTCATTGTGCTTTGATGGGAGGAGGTGTAGATGTTGAGTGCATGTACCAGCATTGGGCCAAAGGTTTGTCCTTAGTCCATGCTGTTGTTTCCATGCTGTGGGTGGTTGGTTTCAGGCATGCTGTCAGTGGCCCTTAGCAGATGTTGCATCCCCTTCCTCTGCCGTAGCAGCCCAGGCCTCCGAAGCCGTAGCCAAGGCCGTAGCCGAAGCCCCCAGAGGAGACGGGCACTCCCTGGGCGCTGAGGACGTTGCCCACGGCAGCGGATGAGGAGGATCCGACGGCGGTGCTCTGGGGGAAGGAGCTGAGGATGGGTCCTGGCAGGGTGACCAGCACGGTGGAAGGCTGGATGACGACGCGGGAGTCCTCGCACTGCCTGACACAGGGCTCGTTGCAGCTGTTGGCCAGCGGGGTGGGTCCGCAGGGGCGGCAGAGGTCGTAGCAGGCCATGTGTGTGGGGTGGAGGGGCCCTGGCAGGGGAGAGGAGAGGAGAGGAGAGAATGGAAGAGAGGGTGTGGGGAGAGCGGAGGGCGTGGGGGTGCGAGGGGCGGTGGTGCAGGAGGGCGAGGCAGTGGGGAGGCTGGTGTGGGGCTGTGGGGCTGTGGTGCTGGGGAGGCGTGAGGGGTGCTGAGGCTGGGGCAGAGCGTGCTGGAAGAGCCGGGGCAGGGGGGCAGGAGCAGAGGGCAAGGGGCTTGAGGCTCACCTTGTTGAGCGCGCAGGAGAAGGCGTCAGCAGAGGCGAGTGAGGGACAGAGGCGCTGGGCCGGCTTTTATGCTGGTCCCCGAGGGGCGGGACAGCCTTTGCGCATGGCAGCATTTGTCAGCAAGCAGCTGGTGCGTGCCACAGCCTGGCAAGTCATGAGCTGGGGCGTGTTCTCCTTCCCACAGCGCTCCATTGGCATGTCCTCCTGTTGAGGACGTGTCCATCTGGCCCTGGCGGCAGCTTTTAAGTGCAAATATTAAGGGCTAAATGCTTGGTTTTGATGGTGCGTTTCAGGACGCTTAGCAGATCATGCAATGAAAGCGTTGGAGAGTTGGGGTTTTGTCCGTGATGTCATCTCGTAGCACTCGTGTGCTGTGGTCTGTGGGTGCCTTGTGAAGAAGGGGCCCTATATCCTCGCAAACCTGTCAGGTTTTTCTGGGCTTTGGAGCTGTGCTGGTGTCATGGTTTAACCAATGCCAGACAGCTTGTCCACTCAATCCCAGTGAGTGGTGCCAGGCTGGAAGCAATCGAGGCCCACGTTAGTCCGTCCCCCCCCCTTTCCCAGGTGCTGCCCCCCCTCTTTTCCCGCTCCCAGAGGGATGGGGAGGAGAATCGAAGGAATGCAACTCCCGTGGGCTGAGATAAGAACAGTTTAGCAAATAATGTACAATACGAATCGGCATCGCTACCACCAACGACAACAATGATAAGAGAAAATAGCAAAGCAAAGGAGTACAATACCACGCGCCGAACCACCAGTCCGACCTGGCCGACCCCGTGTCCTTCCGGGTACCTCCCAGTTCCCCCCTGGGCATGATGTGCTGTGGTATGGAATAGCTCTTTGGTCAGTTTGGGTCAGGTGTCCTGTCTCTGCTTCCTCCCGTCTTCCCTCCTCCCTGGCAGAGCATGAGACTCACAAAGTCCTTGGCCAAACCAAAACATCATTGTTATCAGCTCTGTTCCCAGCCCGAAAGTCAAAACACAGCCCTGCACCAGCTACCAAGAAGGAGAAAAACTGACTGCTGCTGCTAAACCCAGGACAGCTGGCTGTGAGGAGCTTCCATTTCTTTTGCGTTCAGTCTCTTCCCACCTTGTTGCCAGGTCCCCAAGCCTGGCTTTGGGCCTTTCCCATTGCGTGAGCTCTGTGGGTGTCCTGGTGCCGTTGTGCTTGTGAGGTTGTCACTGGCTGTAGTGGGTTTGCGTGGAAATGTTTTGGTAGCCATTGGGCTGCTGGTTTGTCTTCCGTGAGAAGATGCCAGCAGCTTTTTCCAAGTCCGATAGAGCCTGTGGGAAGGAGCCAGATAAGTTCATGGAGGGCTGTTTCCTGTGGAAGAAGCCCCATGATGGAGCAGGGGTAGAGTGTGAGTGGCAAGGAAGAGCAGAGACAGTGTGGGGTGAACTGACCACAGTTCCCCTTCCCATCCCTCTGTGCTGTTTTGTGCAAGGGAGTAAGTAATTTAGAAGGGAAGATGAACTTTGAAGAAGAGAGAGGTTGGGGGAAGGTGTTTTAATAATTGCTTTTATTTCTCTTAAATCTACTCTGACTTCTGATAAAGTAATTTCCCTGAGTCAAGTCTGTTTTGCTGCTACTGGGACCTGGTGAGTGATCTCCATGTCCTTGTGTCTACTTAGGAGCTTCTCCCCTACCCGATTGAGGAAGAGGAGTGATAGAGCTGGTCAGTGAGCACTTGGTGCCCAGCCAAGGTCAAACAACCTCAGAGCCCCATCTTCACAGGAGAACAGGGTTACAGGCATGTTCCTGCACCTTGTTCCCAGTGCCCCATGCAGGGCTCCCCCCATTGAGGGGGACCTCACAGTGGGGACTTTCTGTGTGACCTCAGAGCAGAGGGATCTTGGCTTGAGGTCCCCTGTAGGTTTGTTCCAGAAACAGAGCAGCAGGGAGGATGGTCGGTCCAGAGAGCCCCTCCAGTTTTAGAGCCTGCAGTGAAGAGGGGCTGGTGGCGCCCTAAGCATCCCACCAAGACATCATTTGTGGTCCCCATAGCAAGGTGAGACCATGGCTTGGGGAATCTGACATGGGTGGAATGGGGAAAATGCAGCTAGACTGTCAGTGCAAGAGGAACACACAGCTGGGTCAGAAGAGGATCCCAGAGCAGGAGGGTGGAGACCAGTGCACCCTGCATGGGAGACCCATGGTCCTCGCAGCAATCGGTGACACGGCCATGAGTTCCTTTGTGGTTGGCACTGGGACCCCATCCAAATGTTCTCATGAGCCTGGGGTGACTCCATAAGAGCCGTGCACAGGGGAGCAATGTCATGTTCAGTGCTTTCTTTGTGACAGTAATGGGCTTGTGTCACGTTCTGGAAGGCTTCCATGTGTCAGTCTGCTGTGGTGGCATATTTCATAGGAAAATGGTTGTGGCCCTTGTTCACTGACCCCGATGGCCTGTTGAGACCTGGCTTTGGCTGCATGAAGCTGGAAGAGCCATGGTAGAAGAACAGGAGAGGAGGCGACAAAGGCTTGAATGCAGAAGAAGTTTATTGTCACAAGAGAGAAAATGTAAAAGTATAAGGTGGTAGAGAGCTGGTCTAAGGTGCAAGTAGGACGACCATCCACTGAGGTTTCCTGTTCACAGGAGATTTTGTCAGAGCACTGTGGTCTTCCTGCCCTGAATTGGGAGGACCCCTCTAAAGGTCCCCTGAATCTTCCCTAGCCTGTGAGATGCTGTTTGTGGCTCACAGTACTGGACATAGCAGATGGCTGATGCACAGAAGGAAGTGAGAGAAGAGGAGGAGGTCTATGGTGCATGTTACCAGGCAACAGAGGCTCTGCTTCCTTTCTTGGAGGCTAGGGAGTAGAACCTCTGGACAGCAGATGTACGTCAGGAACAGTGTGGATGTGCATCCTCAGTCCTTTGGGTTGCTTCCAGGGTGTTGTTGCTGATGTCAGGGGGTTGTCAATGGCCCTTAGCAGATGTTGCATCCCCTTCCTCTGCCGTAGCAGCCCAGGCCTCCGAAGCCGTAGCCAAGGCCGTAGCCGAAGCCCCCAGAGGAGACGGGCACTCCCTGGGCGCTGAGGACGTTGCCCACGGCAGCGGATGAGGAGGATCCGACGGCGGTGCTCTGGGGGAAGGAGCTGAGGATGGGTCCTGGCAGGGTGACCAGCACGGCGGGAGGCTGGATGACGACGCGGGAGTCCTCGCACTGCCTGACACAGGGCTCGTTGCAGCTGTTGGCCAGCGGGGTGGGTCCGCAGGGGCGGCAGAGGTCGTAGCAGGCCATGTGTGTGGGGTGGAGGGGCCCTGTCAGGGGAGAGGAGAGGAGAGGAGAGAATGGAAGAGAGGGTGTGGGGAGAGCGGAGGGCGTGGGGGTGCGAGGGGCGGTGGTGCAGGAGGGCGAGGCAGTGGGGAGGCTGGTGTGGGGCTGTGGGGCTGTGGTGCTGGGGAGGCGTGAGGGGTGCTGAGGCTGGGGCAGAGCGTGCTGGAAGAGCCGGGGCAGGGGGGCAGGAGCAGAGGGCAAGGGGCTTGAGGCTCACCTTGTTGAGCGCGCAGGAGAAGGCGTCAGCAGAGGCGAGTGAGGGACAGAGGCGCTGGGCCGGCTTTTATGCTGGTGCTGGAGTGCCCGAGGGCTCTGAGACAGTCTTTGTGCATGACAGCATGTTTGTGCAAGCAGCTGGGGCATGGCAGATCCTTGCAAGCAATTAGCTGTGGTTGTGTTTTCCTTGCTGCAGATCTTCAATTTCATGTCCTCCCTTTGAGGATGTGTCCTTCTGGTCCTGGCGGCAGCTTTCTAGTGGGAGTATGACAGTTCAAAAGGTGTTGCTGGCATGTGAGAGATTGTGCAGAACTTGGAAACCAAACTTTGGAGAGGTGGGGTGACATCGGTGATGTCATCTTGCAGCACTCGTGTGGTGTGGTTTGGGGATGTGTTGTGATGAGGAGGCACCATGTCGTAGCAGCCCTGTCAGGCAGGTGTGGGCTTTGGAGCTGTAGTCCTGTCCTTTCATGTTGGGTGAGCTCTGTGGGTGTCTCGGTGCCCTTTGTGTTCTTGGGTTGTCCCTTAGAGTAATGTGTTTCTCTGGAAAGATTTTTGTAGGCATAGGTTTGTCAATGGGGCTTTCTCAAAAGAGGCCCAAAGCTTCCCCCATATCTGGTAGAGCCTTTTGGAAGTATCTGTGTTGCAGAAGTTAATGGAGGACCATTTCCCGTGAAGGGGCCCCAGGATGGAGCAGGGAAAGAATGTGAGAAGGAAAGAGGAGAAGAGACAATGTGTGTTCAACTGATGACAATCCCCAGTTCCTCATCCCTTTGTGCTATTTTGGGCAAGGGAATACGTACTTCATGAGGGAAGTTGAACCTAAGGAAGGTAGGGAGAGGGGGAAGGTGTTTTCAGATTTGTTTTTATTTCTCATAATTCTACTCTGACTTTTGATTTTGATAATTTAAATCAAGTTCCCTGAGTCAGGTGTGTTTTGTCGCCTTTGGAAACCTGTGAGTTATCTCCATGTCCTTATTTCGACTCAGGAGCCTTTTGTCGTATTCTTCTCACCTCATCCTCTTAAGGAAAAGGAGTGATAGAGCAGCTCAAGAGAACACTTGGTGCCCTGCCAAAGTAAACACCACGGAGAGCCCCACCTTCACAGCAGGGCTGGGTCACAGGCTTGGTCCAGCACTTGTCCCAGTGTCCCCTGCAGGGCCTGTCTGGACCAAGGTGAGGATCATTGTGGCCTCACATTGGGGGCTGTCTGTGTGACCTCAGAGCAGAGGGATGGTGAGTTGGGGCCCCCTGCAGAGCTGGTCCCAAGATTCTGCAGCAGGGAGGATGTTGGTCAGGAGATCCCCTGCGTGGGTCACTGTTGGGCCGTGCAGTGAAGAGGGGCTGGTGGCTGCAGAACCTCCAAGGCATCATTTGTGGAACCCATAGCAAGGTGAGACCACGGGCTGGGAATACTAGTGTGTTTGGAATGGGGACCCAGCAGCCAGATGGTCAGTGCCTCACCGACCCTACGGCTAGATCAGAGAAGGACTGCACAGCAAAGAGGGTGGTGACCCGTGCACCCTGAATGGGATACCCAAGGGCCTTGCAGCAAGGGAAGGAATGGACACTCTTCTGCTCCCTGGCAAAGCACCACCTGGAGTTCTGTGTCCAGATTTGGGCTCCCCCGTGGAAGGTATACATGGAGGTGAATGAAAAACTTTCCTGGAAAGGAAAGCCATGCCCAGCAAGGTCAAGGTGACAGGCTGTGGTTTTTGATGTGGATTTTGAGAGGGTAAATTATGCTTGAGCGATCTCTGTGTCTTTTCTGTTGAAGCCACTGGGTGTTGGAGAGAGGCCGAGCTATGTCTGTTGTTGAGCTGTACTTGAAGGAAACCTTTGTCACTGTCTCCCATTACATGTTCCTAGAGAAGTGGAGAAAGCCTGGGTTGTACAAGGGCCCAGTGAGGTGGACTGCGAAGCGGCTGAAGGGCTGGGCCCAGAGGCTCGCGATTAGGCTGTGGCCACATGGGAAAACAGATGGAATTCCATGGGCAAAGAAGGAATTGCGGAACTGGCATTGGCGTTTTCCGTGTGAGGTTGGTCAATAGGTGGAAGAGGTTGTGGAGTCTCCTGGGTGGGATCTACTGAAAACCCAACTGGGCATGGTTAGGACAAGCTGCTATAAGTGGCCCTGCTGTGTCAGAGGGGGTGAAGCAGCTGCTATCCAAAGGTTTATGCCAAACCGAATGGTTGTGTGATTCTGTTTGCTGGGAGGGCTGGAGAGCCTTGCTGGGGAGGAGAGTTAGTCCAGTGTGTGGTGGGACAGGGGCACTTCATCAGAGGCATGCAAGGGGGAGCGTTACAAAATCATTTGTTTTAGCCAGTGATGGGCTTGTATGGCATTCTGGAAGACCTCCACATGTCAGACTGTGTTGTTGCTGGTTGTGGTGGCATATTTGGTGCTCAAGACCTCGAGGTCCTTTTCCACCGCCCCCCCTCCCCCCCCCAATGTCCTGGCTTTGTGCTGTGTGAAGTTGGAAGATCCTTGGTTGAAGTAAGAAAGAAGAAAAGTCACAGGCTGGGATGCAGAAGAATTTTATTGAGGCAAAGGAATGAAAATGTAAAATCATAAGGTGGTAGAGAGCTGGTGTAAGGTGTGAGTAGGATGACCATTCACTGAGGTTTTCTGTTTGAAGGACATGTTGTCAGAGCACTGAGGTCTTCCTGTCCTGACTTGGGAGAAGCCCGCTAAAGGCCCCTTGAATCTTTCTTAGCTCATGAGATGCCAATTGTGACAGAGAGTACCTGATGTAGCAGATGCAGTGAAGTGGAGAAGGAAGTGGGAGAAGAAAATGAGATCCATGGGCAAGGGTAACAAACAGCTTCAGCTCGCCCTTGGCCTGCTTGCTTTCTTGGTGAGTTTAGAGGAGGAGCTGTGGAGAGCAGATCAATGGATCAGGAATGGCCTGGACATGCATCTTCAATCATTGCCATGGCTTCATTAGTGCGGGAGGCTGATATCAAGCATGCTGTCAGAGGCCCTTAGCAGATGTTGCATCCCCTTCCTCTGCCGTAGCAGCCCAGGCCTCCGAAGCCGTAGCCAAGGCCGTAGCCGAAGCCCCCAGAGGAGACGGGCACTCCCTGGGCGCTGAGGACGTTGCCCACGGCAGCGGATGAGGAGGATCCGACGGCGGTGCTCTGGGGGAAGGAGCTGAGGATGGGTCCTGGCAGGGTGACCAGCACGGCGGGAGGCTGGATGACGACGCGGGAGTCCTCGCACTGCCTGACACAGGGCTCGTTGCAGCTGTTGGCCAGCGGGGTGGGTCCGCAGGGGCGGCAGAGGTCGTAGCAGGCCATGTGTGTGGGGTGGAGGGGCCCTGGCAGGGGAGAGGAGAGGAGAGGAGAGAATGGAAGAGAGGGTGTGGGGAGAGCGGAGGGCGTGGGGGTGCGAGGGGCGGTGGTGCAGGAGGGCGAGGCAGTGGGGAGGCTGGTGTGGGGCTGTGGGGCTGTGGTGCTGGGGAGGCGTGAGGGGTGCTGAGGCTGGGGCAGAGCGTGCTGGAAGAGCCGGGGCAGGGGGGCAGGAGCAGAGGGCAAGGGGCTTGAGGCTCACCTTGTTGAGCGCGCAGGAGAAGGCGTCAGCAGAGGCGAGTGAGGGACAGAGGCGCTGGGCCGGCTTTTATGCTGGTGCTGGAGTGCCCGAGGGCTCTGAGACAGTCTTTGTGCATGACAGCATGTTTGTGCAAGCAGCTGGGGCATGGCAGATCCTTGCAAGCAATTAGCTGTGGTTGTGTTTTCCTTCCAAGAATTCTGGATGTTCATGTCCTCCTGTTGAGGACGTGCCCTTCTGGCCCTGGCGGCAGCTTTCAAGTATTAGAGTCCAAAGGCTTGGTGTTGATGGTGTATTTCAGGGCACTTGGCAGAACATGCAACAGAAGCATTGGAGCGGTGGGGGTGTCATCACTGATGTCATCCTGTGGCACTCGTGGCTGTGGTTTGTGGGTTTCTTGCAGTGCTTCCTTTTGGCAAAAATAGAGCTCATCCCTTTGTATCTGTAAGAAAATTAAGAGGGTGGATCTGGCACACTGGAGGCTGGTGAGCCTGACCTGTGCCCAGTGTTGGGCTCCATTTACGTTTCTGATTTACAGGTCAATATCGTCTGTTATTTCAACTTTGTCCTGAGGTGATAATGACAAACAATGAAGAAGAAACAAGAAACTGGGGCTCATGAGCAAAAAATATAATTACCTGCCAATGGTAAGAGTGCTATTTCTTCTTGCTCTGTCATGGTTTGGATGTTACTTGTGTCACTCCTGGAAACATGAAAGCCTCAACAATCCAGGTGCTGCTAGATCTGGTTCAAAAGTCTTTCAGGGTTAGCTGATGCTTTGTACCTTCCAGATTGGAGGTTTGGTCTCATGACTTTCCACAATGTAGTGGTTTCATAACGAACTGCCAGATAAAAGGTGATGTGCAGGAGACAGCAATTTCCAGGTGATAATAGCTGCATATTGCCCCTACAGCCCTTTCTTGCTACGCGTTCTGCCTAAATGCTGCCTCATTTTGACCTCATGGCGCTGCTCCCAGCATAGCTCAGTGTCCTGGGTTCAGCAGTAGCTGTCATTTTTCTCCTTCTTGGTAGCTGGTGCAGTGCTGTGTTTTGACTTTCAGCTGGGAACAGAGCTGATAACAATGATGTTTTGGTTTGGCCAAGGACTTTGTGAGCCTCATGCTCTGCCAGGAAGGAGGGAAGCCGGGAGGAAGCAGAGACAGGACACCTGACCCAAACTGACCAAAGAGGTATTCCATACCACAGCACGTCATGCCCAGGATGTAACGGGGAGTTAGCCGGAAGGACTGAGTGGACTGCAGGGTTGGGTGAGGTATCGGTCGGTGCTTGGTCGGGCTGGGGGGGGCGAGTTATCAGTCGGCTGGTGGTGAGGTGTTGTATTCTCTTCCCTTGTTATTTCCTTTATCACTGCTATTATTGGTGGTAGCAGCAGTGATTTGTGTTATACCTCAGTTACTAAACTGTTCTTATGTCAACCTGGGGGAGCTGCATTCTTTCTGATTCTCCTCTCTGTCCCGCCGAGAGTAGGGGGAGGGCAAGAAGGGGGGGGAGTGAGGTAACAAGCAGTCTGGGATGGCTTAAACCACGACACTCAGGCAACACCAAAAGCTGGGGTAGCCAAAATCAGAGCAAGAGTTGAGTGAAGAGTCACGTGCACCCCAGGATGCGGTTTGCCCCCTGTCTGCCAGGGCACACTGCTGACTCCTATTGAACCTGCTGCCAGCCAGCACCCCCAGGTGCCTTTCTGCAGGGCTGCTCTCCAGGATCTCCTCTCCCAGGCTGTGCTTGTGTCCAGCATCGCTCCATCCCAGGCGCAGAATCCAGCATTTGTGCTGCTTACATTTCATGCCTTTGATGGCTGCCCAGTGCTCCAAGCTATCTAGATCCTTCTGCAAGACCTCTTATCCCTCCAGAGAATCAACAGCAACTCCCAGTCCCTTCAGCAAACTTGTGAACAGTGCATTCAACTGCTGCCTGTAGATGTGTGATAAAAGTATTGTCCAGAAATGGCCCTAGAATGGAGCCCTGAGGAATATTGCAGGTGACCATTCACAAAGCACATCTAGCCCCATTCACTGTGACATTTTCAGCGCTGCTCTTCAGCAGTTCTTTATGCAATGTATGGTGTACCTGCTCATGTCACATTTGACCAACTTGTCCAGGAGGATGTTGTGAAGGACAAGAGTTCATCCAGGACAGATGCAAAGTCTTGTTTCTGGGGAGAAGTGACCCAGTGTAGCAGGAATATCTGGTGGACCAATGGGTTAGAAACTGACCATTAAGGGCAACCTACCATTGTAACAAATGGGCCCATCAGTCTCCAGGGTTGCACTGACCAGTGTTGCACTGGGGATGGGGAGGGGACCATCCCTTTCTCCTCAGAAATGCTGAGGAGAATCCCATGTGGGATTCATTTCTTGGCTCCCCAGTGAGGAAGGACTTGGACTTTAAGGAGCAAGAGCAGTGCAGGGTAACCAAGAGACTGGAGGGACTGGATCATGTTTTGTAGAGAAGAGGGTGAGAAGTGAGCCACCCAAGATAGAAGGATGTGGAGGGGGCCCATCATCAATGTGAATAAACCCCTGATGGCAGGGAAAGAAGTGGTCGGAATCCACCACTTGTCACTAGTGTGCACATGCAGAAGAGGCCCTGGGTACAAGGGGAAAGAGATGGGATTGCATGGGCAAAACAGGCAAGCCTTTTTGCCTGTTTAGAAAGACAAAGAGTAGAAGAGGTGGTGGAGTCTCTGTGCTGGGAGCTACTGAAACACCACCTGGCCATGGAGCCACGAATGCAGCTCCAGTTGCCCTGTTCTTGAAAAGGGATGAAAGCACCTTCTCTGGAGAGGTTTGTGCTGTTGAAAATGATTCTGAGGAGACTCAGGCTGGGATGCTGGAGAATTTATTGAGACAAAAGAATGAAAATGTAAAAGCACCAAAAGCACCAAGTGGAAGTGAGACAGTCTGAGGTGCAAGGAGTGCGACCATGAGCAGAAGTCTTCTGCTTGCAGTTCTTCCTGCCCTGCAGTGCAAGCAGCATACCAGATGTACCCGAATGGTCTTTGACTTGTAAGAAGGGGTTTACAGGAGAGAGTCCTGGACACAGGCAAAGAGATGATGGGAAGAAGGAAGCAGTACAGCAGGAGGAGGTGCAGGGGCAATATCTTGAGGCATCCTGGGCACGCCCCTTGCCCTGTTTCTTCTCTTGGTGCTTCGATAGAGGGAGCTGTGGAGGGCAGGTCCACGTGTCAGGAACTGCCCAGAACTGCATCCTCAGACCTTGCCATGGCTACGAGGGTGTAGGTGGTGGATGCAGGAGAACTTTATTGAGGCAAAATAATTGAGAAATCAGAAGCACCAAGTGGAAGGGAGAGGATCTGAGGTGCAAGTAGAGTGACCATTTGCCAAGGTCTTCTGCTTGGATGAGAATTTACCAGAGTGTCAAGATCTTTGTGCCCTGCAGTGGGAGCAGCTCCCTGGCATTTCCCATGATGGATTTCCACTTACGAGATGATGGTTGCAGCAGAGAGTAGCAGAAATAGCTGAAGGAGCAATGGAAGAAGGAAGTGGAAGAAGAGGAGGAGGCCCATGGGCCGTGCTTCCAGGCATCACAACCTGGGCACATTCTCTTCTTCCTTGAGTGCTGCTTTGAGAGCAGGAGCTGTGGAGGGCAGGTCCACGTGTCAGGAAGAGGCCAGAACTGCATTTTCAGACCTTGGCAGGGCTTCAAGTGTGTACGTGAGTGGTTTCAGGCATGCTGTCAATGGCCCTTAGCAGATGTCGCATCCCCTTCCTCTGCCGTAGCAGCCCAGGCCTCCGAAGCCGTAGCCAAGGCCGTAGCCGAAGCCCCCAGAGGAGACGGGCACTCCCTGGGCGCTGAGGACGTTGCCCACGGCAGCGGATGAGGAGGATCCGACGGCGGTGCTCTGGGGGAAGGAGCTGAGGATGGGTCCTGGCAGGGTGACCAGCACGGCGGGAGGCTGGATGACGACGCGGGAGTCCTCGCACTGCCTGACACAGGGCTCGTTGCAGCTGTTGGCCAGCGGGGTGGGTCCGCAGGGGCGGCAGAGGTCGTAGCAGGCCATGTGTGTGGGGTGGAGGGGCCCTGGCAGGGGAGAGGAGAGGAGAGGAGAGGAGAGAATGGAAGAGAGGGTGTGGGGAGAGCGGAGGGCGTGGGATTCGGGGCGGTGGTGCAGGAGGGCGCGGCTGTGGGGCGGCTGGTGTGGGGCTGTGGGGCTGTGGTGCTGGGGAGGCGTGAGGGGTGCTGAGGCTGGGGCAGAGCGTGCTGGAAGAGCCGGGGCAGGGGGGCAGGAGGGCAAGGGGCTTGAGGCTCACCTTGTTGAGCGCGCAGGAGAAGGCGTCAGCAGAGGCGAGTGAGGGACAGAGGCGCTGGGCCGGCTTTTATGCTGGTCCCCGAGGGGCGGGACAGCCTTTGCGCATGGCAGCATTTGTCAGCAAGCAGCTGGTGCGTGCCACAGCCTGGCAAGTCACGAGCTGGGGCGTGTTCTCCTTCCCACAGCGCTCCATTGGCATGTCCTCCTGTTGGGAACGTGTCCATCTGGCCCTGGCGGCAGCTTTCAAGTGACAGTGTGTGTTTGGGAGCATTGGCATGGGAAGTGTCTGTCAGGGCACTCTGCAGACATAGCCAGAGCGTTAGAGAGGTGGGGTGGTGTGAGTGAGCTCATCCCGTGGCACTCGTGTGCTGTGGTTTGTGGGTGCCTTGTGAAGAGGTTTCCCATGTCCTCGTAGCCATGTAAGTGGAGGACAGTTTGCAACAGCAGGCTGTGCTAATGGAAATTGTTCTTGAGATCTGGTTATTCCTGTGATGTGGGGAGCACTTCCAATCTGTCCAAAATTTCGTGTTGTCTCAGTCGTACCGCTCCCCTCTTTCATGAGTGGCACGTTTGCAGCCTGGTCTTGGTTTGATGCAGTGCTTGATTTGGGGCCTTGTAAGGAGACCACCTTTGTAAGGGTGTCTGCTTTGAAATGATGAGTTTTGTAGACAAGGAGAGAGCTATTCTGATAATAGTCTTGCAAAGCCTTTGATGCTTTCTCCCATTGCATGGTCATGGGGTGTGGGGTCACCTGGGTTTGTGGGCAGTTGGTTTGATTGCTCTCTCAGCAGGTTTAGAGATGATGCAAAATGTGGAGCGAGACTCAGATGCTGGATGGTTGTGCCATGACTTAGAGGGAACAGGAGGTGCTGGAGAATGGGCAGAGAGGAATCTCCTGAAGTTCAACAGGAAGAAATGTCAAGTTTTCCATGTCGGGAGGAATGGCTCCTGTTGTCAGAACGTACCGGAGACTGAGAGGCTGGAAAGCAGCTTTGCTGAGTACAGCTTTGTGGTGCTGGTGGAGAGCAAGCTCAGGATGGTGCAGCAATGCACCCTTGCAGCAAAAGAGGCCAAGAGTCCCCATGGCCAAGAGATTTTGTTGTTGGTGTGTGTGGGGGGGGGTGTTCTTACTCTCTCTTCATTGCTGGTGAGGCTTTGTGAGGAGGCCTATGTCCAGTAGAGGTCTTCTCACTAGAGGAAGGACATGGATGTGGTGGAGGCAATCCAATGTATGACCACCAGGATGCTGCAGGGACTGGAACATCCTTGCTATGAGGAGAAGCCTAGAAAGGTGGAAGGGGGGTTTTCAGCCAGGAGGCAAGGATGCACAGGGCAGATGTCATCAATGTGTCTATATCCCGAGTGGGAGGGAATGAAGACAAGGGAGAGAGAATGTTCTCATCAGTGCCATGTCCAGGGCAAGGATGAACGGGGGAAGCTGTAAAGATGTGCCCTTTCTCTTGGAAGAGATGGCAACACTTTTTTGGTGTGACTGTGGTCAGCCGTGGCACTGGTTGTACAGGGGGCTGTTGGGAGTCTCCATCCTTGGAGGCACTGAAAAGCTGAGTGGACATCTCTGACAGCATGTTCTTGCTGACCTTGCTTAAGGAGGTCAGCCTGAAAGAGATGATCCCCAGAGGTCCCTTGTGCACTGACTGATTCTGTTTGCTATGTTACTGCTTGTGATGGCCCGGTAGCTGTGATTGGAAAGAGACTTGGTGAAGCGTGTGTTGCCATGGGGAGCTTGGGTCAGAGGTGTGGGTAGAAGTGCATTAGCATTTCCAAGGTTTTTGGCAAGGGAAGAGTTGGTGTCTGGGCTGGAAGCAAACAGGCGGGTTTTGCAGAGGACTTAATACATTACAGTGTTCTGGTGGACTTTTCCTCCAACTTGATGGCCTATTGAGCCCTGGCTTTGTGCTGGTTGAGGTTGGATGAGCACTGGGACAAGTAAAGAAGAGGAGGCCTCTTACGCTTGGATGCAGGAAAAGTTTGTTGAGGAAAATGTCATGAAAAGGCAGGAGAACCAAGGGAACCAGTGTGAGGTAAAAGTAGGGCAACCATCAGCCAGGTCCCCTGTGTGTAGCAGGTGTTGCCCAAATCCTGAGGTCTTTGTGGCCCACAGTGGGAGCAGTGCTCTAGAGATTCCCAGGGGGTTTAGGTTGTGAGATAGTGTTTGAAGTGGACTAGATCAGAATGAGAAGTGCGGAGAAGGAAGTTGGAGAAGAAGAGGAGTTCCATGAGCCATGTGTCCATGCAGCAGGAGGTGGGCCCATTCTCTCCTGGATTTCAGGCATGCTGAGGTGCTGGGCTGGCTTTTATGCTGGTCCCCGAGGGGCAGGACAGCCTTTGGGCATGGCAGCATTTGTCAGCAAGCAGCTGGTGCGTGCCACAGCCTGGCAAGTCATGAGTTGTGGTTGTGTTTTCCTTCCCACAGCACTCTCTTTGCATGTTCTCCTGTTGAGGTTTGTCCATCTGGTCCTGGCGGCAGCTTTTAAGCATAATAATTTAAGGCCAAATACTTGGTGTTTGTGGTGCTTTTTAGGACACTTGGCAGAACTTGCAACCAAAGTGTTTGAGAGGTGGGGTGGTGTGAGTGAGATCATCCCATGGCACTCATGTGGTGTGGTTTGCGAGTGCATTGTGAAGTGGGTGCCCCATGTCCTCACAGCCGTGTCAGGCTTGTCTGGGCTTTGGAGCTGTGCTGGCTCTGAGGGGCTGCCCCTTCCATTGCATTCAGTCCCTCCCCACCTGGTTGCCAGGTTGCTAAGCCTGTCTTCAAGCCTTTCCCTTTGGGGGAGCTCTGTGGGTGTCCTGTTGCCCAATAGTTTTTGTGAGGTTTTCACCTGAGGGTCTGGGTTTATGGAGTTAACTTCGGTTTATTTAAGTTATTATTTAGTTAACTTAAGTTTATTCCAAGGAAGGAGTGGCAGAGGCAACATGTGTTGAAATGATCAGAACACTTTTTCTCCATCGCCCTTTGTCATTTTGGGAGAGGGAGTATGTATTTCAGGATGGGAGGTGGACCTGCAGGAGGGGAGGGTTGGGGGAAGGTGTTTTAAAATTTGCTTTTATTTCTACTAATTCTACTCTGTCTTTTGATTTTGATAAATGAATTTCCCCAAGCAAAGTCTGTTTTGTTGCCACTGGAGACCCGTGAGTGATCTCCATGCTGTTATCTCAACTCGGGAGCCTTCTGTCATATTCTTCCATGTAGTAGTGGAAGTGATTGAGCAGCTCAGAGATGAGTTGTCACCCAGCCAACGTTAACCCAGCCTGGAGCCCCGTCTTTGTAACAGATCTGGGTCGCAGGCTTATAGAATAGAAAAGATCATAGAAGACTTCGCGTTGGAAAGGACCTTAAGATCATCTAGTTGCAACCCCCCTGTCATGTACAGGGACACTTCACACTAAACCATTTCATCCAAGGCTCTGTCCACCCTGGCCTTGAGCACTGCCAGTGATGGAGCATTCACAACTTCCTTGGGCAGTCCATTCCAGTGGCTCACCAACCTTACAGTAAAGAACATCTTCCTTATATACAATCTAAACTTACCCTGTTTAAGATGTAACCCATTACCCCTTGTCCTATCACTACAAACTCTAATGAAGAGTCCATCCCCAGCATCCTTATAGACTACATTCAGACACTGGAAGGCTGCTCTGAGGTCCCTACACAGCCTTCTCTTCTCCAGGCTGAACAGCCCCAGCTTTCTCTGTCTGTCTCCCTACAGGAGCTGATCCAGTCACCTGATCAACCTTGTGGCCTCCTCTGGACTTGTTCCAACAGCTCCATGTCCTTTTTATGTTGGGGACACCAGAACTGCACACAATACTCCAAGTGAGGTCTCACGAGAGCAGAGTAGAGGGGCAGGATCACCTCCTTCAACCTGCTGGTCACACTCCTTTTGATGCAGCCCAGGATACGGTTGCTTTCTGGCCTGCGAATGCACACTAAAGCTGGCTCATGTTCATTTTCTCATCGACCAATACCCCCAGGTCCTTCTCCTTGGGCTGCTCTGAATCTCTTCTCTGCCCAGCCTGTAGCTGTGCCTGGGATTGCTCCAACCCAGGTGTAGGACCTTGCTCTTGTCATGGTTAAACTTCATGAGGTTGGCATCAGCCCACCTCACAAGCGTGTCAAGGTCCCTCTGGATGGCATTCCTTCCCTCCAGTGTATCAACCGAACCACACAGCTTGGTGTTATCGGCAAACTTGTTGAGGGCGCACTCAATCCCACTGTCCATGTCAGCAACAAAGATGCTGAATAAGACCAGTCCCAGCCCCAGTCCCTGAGAGACACCGCTCATTTCTGGTCTCCAGCTGGACACTGAGCCACTGACCACAACACTTTGCATGCTCAAAGCCATGGCTTTTTCCTGCACCTTGTCCCATTGCCCCAAGGAGGGCCTCTGTGTACCAAGGACAGGAGGATTGTGGCGTCACACTGGGGGCCAAAGCCTGGCAAGTCATGAGTTGTGGTTGAGTTCTTCCCACAGCACTCCCTTTGCTTGTCCTCCTGTTGAGGATTTGTCCATCTGGCCCTGGTAGCAGCTTTTAAGTATTATAATTTCAAGTGAAATATTTCGTGTTTGCTATGCTTTTCAGGACACTTGGCAGAACTTGCAATCAAAGTGTTAGAGAGGTGGGGTGGTGTGAGTGAGGTCATCCCATGGCACTCATGTGGTGTGGTTTGCAAGTGCATTGTGAAGTAGGGGCTCCATGTCCTCATAGCCCTGTCAGGCTGGTCTGGACTTTGCAGCTGTGCTGGCCATGAGACGCTGCCCCTTAGATCGCATTCAGTCCCTTCTCACGTTGCTGCCAAGTCGCTAAGCCTGTCTTCAGGCTTGTCCTTTCCCACTGGGTGAGCTCTGTGAGTGTCCTGTTGCCCTATTGTTCTTGTAAGGTTGTCACAAGGGTGTGCTAGATTTATGTGGAAAGTTTATTTGGAGGAAGGAGTGTCAGAGACAACGTGTGGTGAAATGATCATAACGCTTTTTCTCCATCGCCCTTTGTCATTTTGGGAGAGGCAGTATGTATTTCAGGATGGGAGGTGGACCTGCAGGAGGTGGGGGACTGGGGGAAGTTGTTCTAAGATTTGTTTTTATTTCTCCTAATTCTACTCTGTCTTTGATTTTGATAAATGAATTTCCCCAAGCAAAGTCTGTTTTGTTGCACTGGAGAGCAGTGAGTGATCTCCATGCTGTTATCTCAACTCGGGAGCCTTTTGTCATATTCTTCTACACAGTTGTGGAAGTGGTAGAGCAGCTCAGTGAGGACTTTTCACCCAGTCAAGGTTAACCCAGCATGGAGCCCTGTCTCTGTAGCAGATCTGGGTCACAGGCTTGTAGAATAGAAAAGATCATAGAAGAGTTTGCATTGGAAAGGACCTTAAGATCATCTAGTTCCAACCCCACTGCCATGTGCAGGGACACTTCACACTAAACCATTTCATCCAAGGCTATGTCCAAAGCGGCCTTGAACACCAGCAGGGATGCAATCCTTTTTCAGTGTGAACATGGTCAAAGCGTGGAAGAGGTTGTGGTGTATCCTTGGTGAGAGCTACTGATGCCCAGCAGGCCATGCCTAGGACCGGCTGCTGTAGCTGGCCTTGCTGGAGCTGGTGTGTTGAAGCAGCTGCTCCCCAGAGGTTCCTGCTAAAGTAAATGATTGTGTGATTGTGATTGCTGGGCTGGAGAGCCATGCTGGGGAGGAGAGTTAGTCAAGTGTGTTCTGTCCGTGCTTCATCAGAGGCATGCACAGGGAAGTGTGAGCCAGTGATGGGCTTGTATCAAGTTCTAGAAGGCCTCCACCTCCCGCTGTGTGTTGTTGTTGGGTGTCCTGGCGTATTTCCTAGAGTGGCCATACTTCACCCACCCTGATGGCCTATAGAGACCTGACCTTTTCTGCATGAAGTTGAAAGAGCCTTGGTAGAAGAAAGTAAGAGGAGGCGTCTCAGGGCAGGATGCAGGAGAATTTTATTGAGGCAAAATAATTGAGAAATCCCCTGTTTAGGATTTAACCCATTACCCCTTCCCCTATCACTACAGTTCCTAATGAAGAGTCCCTCCCCAGCATCCCTATATGCCCCCTTCAGATACTGGAAGGCTGCTCTGAGGTCTCCACGCAGCCTTCTCTTCTCCAGGCTGAACAGTCCCAACTTTCTCAGCCTGTTTTCATACAGGAGGTGCTCCAGTCCCCTGATCATTCTCATGGCCTCCTCTGGACTTGTTCCAACAGATCCATGTCCTTTTTATGTTGAAGACACCAGAACTGCACACAATACTCCAAGTGAGGTCTCATGAGAGCAGAGTAGAGGGGCAGGATCACCTCCTTCGACCTGCTGCTCACGCTCCTTTTGATGCAGCCCAGGATACGGTTGGCTTTCTGGGCTGCAAGCACACACTGCCAGCTTGTGTGCATTTTCTCATTGACCAGCACCCCCAAGCCCTTCTCCCCGATGGCAGGGAAAGAAGTGGTGGGAATCCAGCAGTTGGCACTGGTGTGCACATGCAAAAGAAGAGGCCCTGGCTACAAGAGGAAAGAGATGGGATTGCATGGGCAAAACAGGCAAGCCTTTTTGCCTGTGTGGAAGGGCAAAGAGTAGAAGAGGTGGTGGACTCTCTGTGCTGGGAGCTACTAAAAAACCAGATGGCCATGGAGCCACGAATGCAGCTCCAGTTGCCCTGTTCATGAAAAGGGATGAAAGCACCTTCTCTGGAGAGGTTTGTGCTGTTGAAAATGATTCTGAGGAGACTCAGGCTGGGATGCTGGAGAATTTATTGAGACAAAAGAATGAAAATGTAAAAGCACCAAAAGCACCAAGTGGAAGTGAGACAGTCTGAGGTGCAAGGAGTGCGACCATGAGCAGAAGTCTTCTGCTTGCAGTTCTTCCTGCCCTGCAGTGCAAGCAGCATACCAGATGTACCCGAATGGTCTTTGACTTGTAAGAAGGGGTTTACAGGAGAGAGTCCTGGACACAGGCAAAGAGATGATGGGAAGAAGGAAGCAGTACAGCAGGAGGAGGTGCAGGGGCAATATCTTCAGGCATCCTGGGCACGCCCCTTGCCCTGTTTCTTCTCTTGGTGCCTCGAGAGAGGGAGCTGTGGAGGGCAGGTCCACGTGTCAGGAACTGCCCAGAACTGCATCCTCAGACCTTGCCATGGCTACGAGGGTGCAGGTGGTTGGTTTCAGGCGTGTTGTCAATGGCCCTTAGCAGATGTTGCATCCCCTTCCTCTGCCGTAGCAGCCCAGGCCTCCGAAGCCGTAGCCAAGGCCGTAGCCGAAGCCCCCAGAGGAGACGGGCACTCCCTGGGCGCTGAGGACGTTGCCCACGGCAGCGGATGAGGAGGATCCGACGGCGGTGCTCTGGGGGAAGGAGCTGAGGATGGGTCCTGGCAGGGTGACCAGCACGGTGGAAGGCTGGATGACGACGCGGGAGTCCTCGCACTGCCTGACACAGGGCTCGTTGCAGCTGTTGGCCAGCGGGGTGGGTCCGCAGGGGCGGCAGAGGTCGTAGCAGGCCAGGTGTGTGGGGTGGAGGGGCCCTGTCAGGGGAGAGGAGAGGAGAGGAGAGACTGGAAGAGGGGGTGTGGGAGAGCGGAGGGGCGCTGGTGTATGGAGACTGACCCACGGTCGGGCGAGGCAGTGGGGAGGCTGGTGTGGGGCTGTGGGGCTGTTGGGGTATATTTGCGTGGGGTGCTGAGGCTGGGGCAGAGCGTGCTGGAAGAGCCGGGGCAGGGGGGCAGGAGCAGAGGGCAAGGGGCTTGAGGCTCACCTTGTTGAGCGCGCAGGAGAAGGCGTCAGCAGAGGCGAGTGAGGGACAGAGGCGCTGGGCCGGCTTTTATGCTGTGCTGGAGTGCCCGAGGGCTCTGAGACAGTCTTTGTGCATGACAGCATGTTTGTGCAAGCAGCTGGGGCATGGCAGATCCTTGCAAGCAATTAGCTGTGGTTGTGTTTTCCATTCTGCAGCTCTTCAATTTCATGTCCTCCCTTTGAGGACGTGTCCTTCTGGTCCTGGCGGCAGCTCTCTAGTGGGAGTATGACAGGTCAAAACTTGGTGTTGATGGGATGTTGATATTGTGCAAAACATGGAAACCAAGCTTTGGAGATGTGGGGTGTCGTCGGTGATGTCATGTCTTGGTAGTCGTGTGGTGTGGTTGTGTTTTCCTTCCAGGAATTCTGGATGTTCATGTCCTCCTGTTGAGGACGTGCCCTTCTGGCCCTGGCGGCAGCTTTCATGTATTACAGACCAAAGGCTTGGTGTTGGTGGTGCATGTCATGGCATTTGGCAGAACATTCAACAAAAGCTTTGGAGAGGTGGGGGTGTCGTCAGTGATGTCATTCTGTGACACTCGTGTCTGTGGTTTATGGGTTTCTTGCAGTGCTTCCTGATGGATGACGTAGAGCTCATCCCTTTGTATGTGTTAGAAAATCAAGAGGGTGGATCTGGCACACAGGAGGCTGGTGAGCCATACCTGTGGCCAGTGTTAGGCTCCATTTACGTTTCTCAGATTTCCAGGTCCATCTCTTCAGTTATTTCAACTCTATGTCCTGAGGTGATAATGACATACAATGAAGAAACAAGAAACCGGGGCTGTACTCATTTATGCCCAGTGCAGGTTAAGACATAAATCCTCTTCTTCAGCAAACAAGTCATAATTTACAACATCTGAGTCTTCTCATAGTGTACTTATGAGCAAAAATATGTAATTACCTGCCAGTGGTAAGAGTGCTCCTTGTTCTTGCTCTGTCATGGTTTGGATGTTACTTGTGTCACTCCTAGAAGCATGAAATCCTCAGCATTCCAGGAGCTGCTAGATCTGCTTCAAAAGCCTTTTAGGGTTAGCTGATGCTTTGTACCTTCCAGATTGGAGGTTTGGTCTGATGCTGTTCCACAATGTAGTGGTTTCTGAGTGAACTGCCAGACAAAAGGGGATGTGTAGGAGACAGCAATTTCCAGGTGATATTGGACGCATATTGCCCCTACAGCCCTTTCTTGCCATGTGTTCTGCCTAAATGCTGCCTCATTTTGACCTCATGGCGCTGCTCCCAGCATAGCTCAGGCCATACCAAAAGCTGGGGTAGCCAAAATCAGAGCAAGAGTTGAGTGAAGAGTCACGTGCACCCCAGGATGCGGTTTGCCCCCCTGTCTGCCAGGGCACACTGCTGACTCCTATTGAACCTGCTGCCAGCCAGCACCCCCAGGTGCCTTTCTGCAGTTCCTGCTCTCCAGGAACTCCTCTCCCAGCTGTGCTTGTGTCCAGCATCGCTCCATCCCAGGCGCAGAATCCAGCATTTGTGCTGCTTACATTTCATGCCTTTGATGGCTGCCCAGTGCTCCAAGCTATCTCGATCCTTCTGCAAGACCTCTTATCCCTCCAGAGAATCAACAGCAACTCCCAGTCCCTTCAGCAAACTTGTGAACAGTGCATTCAACTGCTGCCTGTAGATGTGTGATAAAAGTATTGTCCAGAAATGGCCCTAGAATGGAGCCCTGAGGAATATTGCAGGTGACCATTCACAAAGCACATCTAGCCCCATTCACTGTGACATTTTCAGCGCTGCTCTTCAGCAGTTCTTTATGCAATGTATGGTGTACCTGCTCATGTCACATTTGACCAACTTGTCCAGGAGGATGTTGTGAAGGACAAGAGTTCATCCAGGACAGATGCAAAGTCTTGTTTCTGGGGAGAAGTGACCCAGTGTAGCAGGAATATCTGGTGGACCAATGGGTTAGAAACTGACCATTAAGGGCAACCTACCATTGTAACAAATGGGCCCATCAGTCTCCAGGGTTGCACTGACCAGTGTTGCACTGGGGATGGGGAGGGGACCATCCCTTTCTCCTCAGAAATGCTGAGGAGAATCCCATGTGGGATTCATTTCTTGGCTCCCCAGTGAGGAAGGACTTGGACTTTAAGGAGCAAGAGCAGTGCAGGGTAACCAAGAGACTGGAGGGACTGGATCATGTTTTGTACAGAAGAGGGTAAGAAGTGAGCCACCCAAGATAGAAGGATGTGGAGGGGGCCCATCATCAATGTGAATAAACCCCTGATGGCAGGGAAAGAAGTGGTCGGAATCCAGCACTTGTCACTAGCGTGCACATGCAGAAGAGGCCCTGGGTACAAGGGGAAAGAGATGGGATTGCATGGGCAAAACAGGCAAGCCTTTTTGCCTGTTTAGAAAGAGAAAGAGTAGAAGAGGTGGTGGAGTCTCTGTGCTGGGAGCTACTGAAACACCACCTGGCCATGGAGCCACGAATGCAGCTCCAGTTGCCCTGTTCTTGAAAAGGGATGAAAGCACCTTCTCTGGAGAGGTTTGTGCTGTTGAAAATGATTCTGAGGAGACTCAGGCTGGGATGCTGGAGAATTTATTGAGACAAAAGAATGAAAATGTAAAAGCACCAAAAGCACCAAGTGGAAGTGAGACAGTCTGAGGTGCAAGGAGTGCGACCATGAGCAGAAGTCTTCTGCTTGCAGTTCTTCCTGCCCTGCAGTGCAAGCAGCATACCAGATGTACCCGAATGGTCTTTGACTTGTAAGAAGGGGTTTACAGGAGAGAGTCCTGGACACAGGCAAAGAGATGATGGGAAGAAGGAAGCAGTACAGCAGGAGGAGGTGCAGGGGCAATATCTTCAGGCATCCTGGGCACGCCCCTTGCCCTGTTTCTTCTCTTGGTGCCTCGAGAGAGGGAGCTGTGGAGGGCAGGTCCACGTGTCAGGAACTGCCCAGAACTGCATCCTCAGACCTTGCCATGGCTACGAGGGTGTAGGTGGTTGGTTTCAGGCGTGCTGTCAATGGCCCTTAGCAGATGTCGCATCCCCTTCCTCTGCCGTAGCAGCCCAGGCCTCCGAAGCCGTAGCCAAGGCCGTAGCCGAAGCCCCCAGAGGAGACGGGCACTCCCTGGGCGCTGAGGACGTTGCCCACGGCAGCGGATGAGGAGGATCCGACGGCGGTGCTCTGGGGGAAGGAGCTGAGGATGGGTCCTGGCAGGGTGACCAGCACGGTGGAAGGCTGGATGACGACGCGGGAGTCCTCGCACTGCCTGACACAGGGCTCGTTGCAGCTGTTGGCCAGCGGGGTGGGTCCGCAGGGGCGGCAGAGGTCGTAGCAGGCCATGTGTGTGGGGTGGAGGGGCCCTGTCAGGGGAGAGGAGAGGAGAGGAGAGAATGGAAGAGAGGGTGTGGGGAGAGCGGAGGGCGTGGGGGTGCGAGGGGCGGTGGTGCAGGAGGGCGAGGCAGTGGGGAGGCTGGTGTGGGGCTGTGGGGCTGTGGTGCTGGGGAGGCGTGAGGGGTGCTGAGGCTGGGGCAGAGCGTGCTGGAAGAGCCGGGGCAGGGGGGCAGGAGCAGAGGGCAAGGGGCTTGAGGCTCACCTTGTTGAGCGCGCAGGAGAAGGCGTCAGCAGAGGCGAGTGAGGGACAGGGGCGCTGGGCCGGCTTTTATGCTGGTGCTGGAGTGCCCGAGGGCTCTGAGACAGTCTTTGTGCATGACAGCATGTTTGTGCAAGCAGCTGGGGCATGGCAGATCCTTGCAAGCAATTAGCTGTGGTTGTGTTTTCCTTGCTGCAGATCTTCAATTTCATGTCCTCCCTTTGAGGATGTGTCCTTCTGGTCCTGGCGGCAGCTTTCTAGTGGGAGTATGAGAGGTCAAAAACTTGGTGTTGATTGCATGTGAGAGATTGTGCAAAACATGGAAGCCAAGCTTTGGAGAGGTATAGGTGTTGTCAGTGATGTCATCTTGCAGCACTCGTGTGGTATGGTTTGGGGATGTGTTGTGATGAGGGGCCCCCATGTCGTAGCAGCCCTGTCAGGCTGGTGTGGGCTTTGGAGCTGTGCTGGCCCTGGGGGGCTGCCTCTTCCATCACATTCAGTCCCTCTCCACCTTGCTGCCCGTTCTCTATGCCTGTCTGTAGTCCTGTCCTTTCCTGTTGGGTGAGCTCTGTGGGTGTCTCAGTGCCCTTTTTGCTCTAAGGTTGTCACTTGGAGTAATGTATTTTTCTGGAAAGTTTTTTGTAGGCACAGGTTTGTCAATGTGGCTTTATGTGATGAGGCCTGAAACTTTCCCCATGTGTGGTAGAGCCTCTTGAGATTATCTGTGGTGCATAAATTCATGGAGAACCACTTCCCGTGAAGGGATCCCAGGATGGAGCAGGGAAAGAGTGTGAGAAGGAAAGAGAAGCGACAATGTCTGTTCAGCTGATCACAATCCTCAGTTCCTCATCCCTTTGTGCTGTTTAGGGCAAGGGAATACGTACTTCAGGAGGGAAGTTGAACCTAAGGAAGGGAGGGAGAGGGGGAAGGTGTTTTCAGGTTTGTTTTTATTTCTCATAATTCTACTCTGACTTTTGATTTTGATAATTTAAATCAAATTCCCTGAGTCAGGTGTGTTTTGTCGCCTTTGGAAACCTGTGAGTTATCTCCATGTCCTTATTTCGACTCAGGAGCCTTTTGTCATATTCTGCTCATATCATCCTCTTAAGGAAAAGGAGTGATAGAGCAGCTCAGAGAGCACTTGGTGCCCTGCCAAAGTAAACACCACAGAGAGCCCCATCTTCACAGCAGGGCTGGGTCACAGGCTTGGTCCAGCACTTGTCCCAGTGTCCCCTGCAGGGCCTGTCTGGACCAAGGTGAGGATCACTGTGAGCTCAGAGCGGGGGCTTTCTGTGTGACCTCAGAGCAGAGGGGTGGTGAGTTGGGGCCGCCTGCAGAGATGGTCCCGAGATTCTGCAGCAGGGAGGATGTTGGTCAGAAGATCCCCTGCGTGGGTCACTGTTGGGCCATGCAGTGAAGAGGGGCTGGTGGCTGCAGAACCTCCAAGGCAACATTTGTGGAACCCATAGCAAGGTGAGACCACGGGCTGGGAATACTGGTGTGTTTGGAATGGGGACCTAGCAGCCAGGTGGTCAGTGCAACACCAGCCCCCCACCTGGATCAGAGAAGAACTGCATAGCAAAGAGGGTGGTGACCCTGGCACCCTGCATGGGATACCCAAGGTCCTTGCAGCAAGGGGAGGAATGGACACTCTTCTGCTCCTTGGCAAAGCATCACCTGGAGTTCTGTGTCCAGTTTTGGGCTCCTCAGTGGAAGAGATACATGGAGGTGGATGAAAAGCTTTCCTTGAAAGGAGAGCCATGCCCAGCAAGGTCAAGGTGACAGGCTGTGGTTTTTGATGTGGATTTTGAGAGGGTAAATTATGCTTGAGCGATCTCTGTGTCTTTTCTGTTGAAGCCACTGGGTGTTGGAGAGAGGCCGAGCTATGTTTGTTGTTGAGCTGTACTTGAAGGAAGCCTTTGTCACTGTCTCCCATTACATGTTCCTAGAGAAGTGGAGAAAGCCTGGGTTGTACAAGGGCCCAGTGAGGTGGACTGCGAAGTGGTCAAAGGGCTGGGTCCAGAGGCTCGCGATTAGGCTGTGGCCACATGGGAAAACAGATGGAATTCCATGGGCAAAGAAGGAATTGCGGAACTGGCATTGGCATTTTCCGTGTGAGGTTGGTCAATAGGTGGAAGAGGTTGTGGAGTCTCCTGGGTGGGATCTACTGAAAACCCAACTGGGCATGGTTAGGACAAGCTGCTATAAGTGGCCCTGCTGTGTCAGAGGGGGTGAAGCAGCTGCTATCCAAAGGTTTATGCCAAACCGAATGGTTGTGTGATTCTGTTTGCTGGGAGGGCTGGAGAGCCTTGCTGGGGAGGAGAGTTAGTCCAGTGTGTGGTGGGACAGGGGCACTTCATCAGAGGCATGCAAGGGGGAGCGTTACAAAATCATTTGTTTTAGCCAGTGATGGGCTTGTATGGCATTCTGGAAGACCTCCACATGTCAGACTATGTTGTTGCTGGTTGTGGTGGCATATTTGGTGCTCAAGACCTCAAGGTCCCTTTCCACCCCCCCAACCCCGCCCCTCCCCACTCCCCAATGTCCTGGCTTTGTGCTGTGTGAAGTTGGAAGATCCTTGGTTGAAGTAAGGAAGAGGAAAAGTCACAGGCTGGGATGCAGAAGAATTTTATTGAGGCAAAGGAATGAAAATGTAAAATCATAAGGTGGTAGAGAGCTGGTGTAAGGTGTGAGTAGGATGACCATTCACTGAGGTTTTCTGTTTGAAGGACATGTTGTCAGAGCACTGAGGTCTTCCTGTCCTGACTTGGGAGAAGCCCGCTAAAGGCCCCTTGAATCTTTCTTAGCTCATGAGATGCCAATTGTGACAGAGAGTACCTGATGTAGCAGATGCAGTGAAGTGGAGAAGGAAGTGGGAGAAGAAAATGAGATCCATGGGCAAGGGTAACAAACAGCTTCAGCTCGCCCTTGGCCTGCTTGCTTTCTTGGTGACTTGAGAGGAGGAGCTGTGGAGAGCAGATCTATGGATCAGGAATAGCCCGGACATGCATCCTCAATCATTGCCATGGCTTCATTAGTGCGGGAGGCTGATATCAAGCATGCTGTCAGTGGCCCTTAGCAGATGTTGCATCCCCTTCCTCTGCCGTAGCAGCCCAGGCCTCCGAAGCCGTAGCCAAGGCCGTAGCCGAAGCCCCCAGAGGAGACGGGCACTCCCTGGGCGCTGAGGACGTTGCCCACGGCAGCGGATGAGGAGGATCCGACGGCGGTGCTCTGGGGGAAGGAGCTGAGGATGGGTCCTGGCAGGGTGACCAGCACGGTGGAAGGCTGGATGACGACGCGGGAGTCCTCGCACTGCCTGACACAGGGCTCGTTGCAGCTGTTGGCCAGCGGGGTGGGTCCGCAGGGGCGGCAGAGGTCGTAGCAGGCCATGTGTGTGGGGTGGAGGGGCCCTGTCAGGGGAGAGGAGAGGAGAGAATGGAAGAGAGGGTGTGGGGAGAGCGGAGGGCGTGGGGGTGCGAGGGGCGGTGGTGCAGGAGGGCGAGGCAGTGGGGAGGCTGGTGTGGGGCTGTGGGGCTGTGGTGCTGGGGAGGCGTGAGGGGTGCTGAGGCTGGGGCAGAGCGTGCTGGAAGAGCCGGGGCAGGGGGGCAGGAGCAGAGGGCAAGGGGCTTGAGGCTCACCTTGTTGAGCGCGCAGGAGAAGGCGTCAGCAGAGGCGAGTGAGGGACAGAGGCGCTGGGCCGGCTTTTATGCTGGTGCTGGAGTGCCCGAGGGCTCTGAGACAGTCTTTGTGCATGACAGCATGTTTGTGCAAGCAGCTGGGGCATGGCAGATCCTTGCAAGCAATTAGCTGTGGTTGTGTTTTCCTTCCCAGAATTCTGCATTTTCATGTCCTCCTGTTGAGGATGTGTCCTTCTGGCCGTGGCGGCAGCTTTCAAGTATTAGAGACCAAAGGCTTGATGTTGATGGTGTATTGCGGGTGAAAAATTGAGCAGGGTCTTTGGTCCGGAATTAGTGCTACCTTTTCTCGGCGGAGGAAGAATGCAAGCAGACTCAATATGAGGCATAAGCAGACTTCGTTTATTTGCTCGGTACACTCCCTTTTATATACAACTATATCCACTAGTCAGTTACTGATTGGCTATTAGCTTCTACTTGGCGATAGCTGATAGGTTATAAGCCTAAAGGTATTAACAAAGTTACAAGTTTTGCTCTCGGACTTGGCGATAGCTGATAGGTTATAAGCCTAAAGGTATTAACAAAGTTACAAGTTTTGCTCTCGGTACTTTCCACTCCGGGGCTTTCCACTGTTGCTCAACCTTCAGTACTTTTCCACTGTTACAATAGTCAAGGACTCAGGCCTATCCTAGGCCATAACTATCACAATTGACTTTCTGGACACAGGGGATTTCTGGATCCACTGTGACCTTTCTCCTTGAGCCATTCTCCAACA
>NW_026901119.1:0-2911 GCF_033783945.1 Neopsephotus bourkii | reverse complement strand
GCATAAAAAATAACATGTATAGAAGACTTTTTTTTTTTCTTCCAATCAATTAATACTGATTTATTTAAAAAATTTTACTTAATAGAGGTAAAACTGAATTGTCTCAAGAACTCACTAAATGCATAATTTGTTCTATTATTTCCAAGATTATTATCCCCTTGTGGACATTTTCTACCTTTTAACTATATATATTATTAAGGTACTGTCAATTTTTGACATTGTGGCAATAACAGAGCTTTTACCTTTTATTTCAGGCTTTCATACTTTCTATATCACTCCATCGTGTCGCTTTAAAGTATGTAGTGGTCATAATATTCCTCTTTTCCCCCCTTAATCTTCTGAATATTTTTCCTCAACACTGGATTTTAGGTTGTTTAAAAAACCTGCACATATATTCACACGTGCCCAGATGAATGGCTATGCAGTGACAATACAATGCTCCTTGCTTATTAGATTATTTGCTACTTTTTCAGTAAGATGTATGTACTGGTTATATCCACTTGTGGACTTTGTAAATTGTAAGATCTTTGGGAATAAGGCCAATCTTTTTGTTTCAATATGCACAAAACCTGACAAAACAAACTTCCATCATGATGCAAACACAAACTTCTAAAATACTGTCTGAAAACTCTCAAATGCATGTTTGAGGTTTTTAGCATTCACAGCACTATTACTTCTTCCATTTTTCCAAGGAAGGATGAGAATAAAATAGATAAAGGAAAACATCATAACCCCCAGGGATAGGTAGTTGCCTGAAGAATGCCATTAAAGCCCTCTGAGAATCTGTTCTGTACATTCATCAGCAAGGACTAAATAGTATTAGCCTTTGTATACTGCTCAAAGTTGTAAAAGAAATCTGCGACAGATATGGGAAAGTACCTACATCTCTGAAGACCCTATTCACAATGATAAATTCTAAAGTGACTCTTTATTTTCATTACTTATCCAATATCCACAGTTTTAATGAAAAAGCAGCCCAGAGAATTAACTAAACTGTCCACATACGTAATATTAGAAAGATTAAATGCCTGCATCAGTCTGAAGCATGCATAAAATATATAAAAAGAATAGAAAATTTATAGATTCTGGTCTCAGTGACTCTTTGTTTGGTTTTTGTTTAATTTTACTTTTCCCTTGTTATTTCAGGAGATTGCTTCTTTACCACTCAAAACATTTCATTGTGTCTTGTAAGGTATTCATACCACATTTTTTCAAAGAGTTCTGCTTGGGAAGTACTGTTATTGTTGTTGTTATTGTTCTTATCTATGTTTATGTGATTATCTCGATAATCTCAGAGAAATCGATTTGATGAATGGACCACTTGGTGGATAAAGAACTGTCTGGAGGGCCGCACACAAAGAGTTGTGGAATGGCTCAATGTCCAGCTGGAGACCTGTAACGAGTGGTGTCCCTCAGGGATCGCTGTTGGGACCGGTCTTGTTTAACATCTTCATCGATGACATGGACAGTGGGATTGAGTGCGCCCTCAGCAAGTTTGCCAATGACACCAAGCTGTGTGGTTCGGTTGATACGCTGGAGGGAAGGAATGCCATCCAAAGGGACCTTGACATGCTTGTGAGGTGGGATGATGCCAACCTCATGAAGTTTAACCATGACAAGTGCAAGGTTCTACACCTGGGTCAGAGCAATCCCAGACACAGCTACAGGCTGGGCAGAGAAGAGATTCAGAGCAGCCCTGTGAAGAAGGACTTGGGGGTGTTTGTCGATGAGAAAATGAACATGAGCTGGCAGTGTGTGCTTGCAGCCGAGAAAGCCAACCGTATCCTGGGCTGCATCAAAAGGAGTGTGACCAGCAGGTCGAATGAGGTGATCCTGCCACTTTATTCTGCTCTCATGAGACCTCACTTGGAGTATTGTGTGCAGTTCTGGTGTCCTCAACAGAAAAAGGACACAGATCTGTTGGAACAAGTCCAGAGGAGGGCCACGAGAATGATCAGGACACTGAAGCACCTCCCATATGAAGATAGGCTGAGAAAGTTGGGACTGTTCAGCCTGAAGAAGAGAAGGCTGCGTGGAGACCTCATAGCAGCCTTCCAGTATCTGAAGGGGACCTATAGGGATGCTGGGGATGGACTCTTCATTAGGGACTGTAGTGATAGGACAAGGGGTAATGGGTTAAAACTTCAACAGGGGAAGTGTAGATTGGATATAAGGAGGAAATTCTTTCCTGTTAGGGTGGTGAGGCACTGGAATAGGTTGCCCAAGGAGCTTGTGAATGCTCCATCCCTGGCAGTGTTCAAGTCCAGGTTGGACGAGGCTTTGGGTGATATCGTTTAGAGCGAGGTGCCCCTGCCCATGTAACTGGATGATCTTGGAACTGGATTATCTTGGAACTGGATTATCTTAAGGTCCTTTCCAACCCTAACAATTCTATGATTCTATGATTCTAATTTCTGAATACAAAATTTATTTAAACATAGATTTCCTGGTGGGTGCAGCTGAACAAGTTCAGAAAGGTTCTAGGGTGCCAATGAAATCTAAAAACAAATGAACAAAGATGGCAAAAAAATTATACAACTAAAATTGTATTCCGCTTCCACTAAATTTAATGATTTGTCAAGTAGTGAAGAAGGAGTCAGGATCATTAAATAGCTGTTAAACCAGAGAGTGAGATACCTGACAACATTGTACTTCTACTTAAAGAGGTGCTAAAGATGATACAAGGAATTATTGCCTGATATGCTTTATCCTGTTGTTAGGAGAAAATGCTCTAAAACAAACCAAACCAAAAAATACCCATTCATGGAGGAGTCATAAACCACCTAGACTAACGTAATACACTAGGGAGAAACTAGTAATAACTTTTGAAAGGTGAATTATGCTTACTAGATCTGCACGCAGCCTTCTCTTCTCCAGGCTGAACAGCCCCAACTTTCTCAGCCTATCTTCA
>NW_026901118.1:0-2953 GCF_033783945.1 Neopsephotus bourkii | reverse complement strand
CTCTGTGAGATGACACAATCACAGTATCACAGTATCACAGTATGTTAGAGATTGGAAGGGACCTCAAAAGATCATCTAGTCCAATCCCCCTGCCGGAGCAGGAACACCTAGATAAGGTTACACAGGAACGTGTCCAGGCGGGTCTTGAATGTCTTCAAAGAATGAGATTCCACAACCTCCCTGGGCAGCCTGTTCCAGTGTTCCGTCACCCTCACTAAGAAGTTTCTTCTCAGGTTTAAGTGGAACCTCTTGTGTTCCAATTTGTACCCATTACCCCTTCTCCTTTCATTGTTTGCCACTGAGAAGAGCCTGGCTCCATCCTCGTGACACTCCCCCTTTATATATTTATATACACTAATAAGGTCACCCCTCAATCTCCTCTTCTCCAAACTATAGAGACCCAGCTCCCTCAGTCTTTCCTCATAAGGGAGATGCTCCACTCCCTTAATCATCTTAGTTGCCCTGCGCTGGACTCTCTCCACAAGGTCCCTGTCCTTCTTAAACTGAGGGGCCCAGAACTGGACACAATATTCCAGATGAGGTCTCACCAGGGCAGAGTAGAGGGGAAGGAGGACCTCTCTCGACCTACTAACCACCCCCCTTATAATACAACCCAGCATGCCATTGGCCTTCTTGGCCACAAGGGCACAGTGTCGGCTCATGGTCACCCTGTCGTCCACCAGGACCCCCAGGTCCCTCTCCCCTACACTGCTCTCTAACAGGTCGTTCCCCAATCTATACTGGAACCTGGGGTTGTTCCTGCCCAGATGCAGGACTCTACACTTTCCCTTGTTATATTTCATCAAGTTATTCCCCGCCCAGCTCTCCAGCCTGTCCAGGTCCCTCTGGATGGCAGCACAGCCTTCTGGCGTGTCGGCCACCCCTCCCAGCTTAGTGTCATCAGCAAACTTGCTGATAGTACACTCAATTCCCTCATCTAAATCGTTGATGAATATATTAAATAATACTGGTCCCAGTACCGACCCTTGAGGCACTCCACTAGATACAGGCCTCCAACTAGACTCCGCCCCATAGACTACAACTCTCTGGCTTCTCTCCTTCAGCCAGTTCACAGTCCACCTCACTACCCGATCATCCAGACCACACTTCCTCAATTTAGCCGCAAGGATGCTGTGGGAGACCGTGTCAAGCGCTTTGCTGAAGTCAAGGTAGACCACATCCACCGCTCTGCCATCATCCATCCACCTTGTTATTTCCTCATAAAAGGCTACTAGATTGGTCAAGCATGACTTCCCCTTGGTGAAGCCATGTTGACTGCCCCTCATAACCCTCTTATCCTTGATATGCCTTAAGATGGCACCAAGGATAAGGTGTTCCATCACTTTCCCAGGAATGGAGGTGAGGCTAACCGGTCTATAGTTACCCGGGTCCTCCTTCTTGCCCTTTTTGAAGACAGGAGTGACATTTGCTTTCCTCCAGTCCTCAGGCACCTCTCCCGTTTCCCAAGACTTGGTAAAGATGATGGAGAGCGGTCTAGCAATGACCTCTGCCAGTTCCCTCAGCACCCGCGGGTGCATCCCATCTGGACCCATGGATTTATGGATGTCCAGATTGCTCAACTGGTCTTTAACCCATTCCTCATCGACTAAGGCAAACTGCTCCGTTGACCTATCTTCATCCGAGGTCTCAGCGGTACAGGGCTCTTCAGGACTGCCTCCGGCAGAGTAGACAGAGACAAAGAAGGCATTCAGTAACTCTGCCATATCTGTATCTTCTGTCACCAGGGCACCCGTCCCGTTCATCAGCGGGCCTACATTGCCTCTGGTGTTAGTTTTACCTGCCATGTATTTGAAAAAGCTCTTTCTGCTGTCCTTGACCCCTCTCGCCAGCTTTAATTCCAAGGAGGCCTTAGTCATCCTAGCAGCTTTCCTACATCCTCTAGCAGCAGCCTTATATTCTTCCCAAGTGGCCAGCCCTTCCTTCCATGACCTGTAAACTCTCCTCTTCCACTTGAGCACACCGAGCAATTCCCTATTTAGCCACGCAGGTCTCCTGACCCTCTTCCTTGACTTCCTACGTGTCGGGATGCTCCGATCTTGAGCTCAGAAAAAGCAGTCCTTGAACGTCAACCAACTATCTTGGGCCCCTTTACCTTCAAGCAGCCTAGCCCATGGGATTTCCCCTAGCAATTGCTTGAAGAGGCCAAAGTTTGCCCTGCTGAAGTCCAGGGTTGCGATTCTACTTGCTATTCTACTGACCCTACCACACAAGATCCTGAATTCCACCATCTTGTGGTCGCTGCAACCAAGGCAGCCCTCAACCTTCACTCCTTCAACCAGACCCTCCTTGTTAGTGAGGATGAGATCGAGCAGCGCACCTCTCCTGGTTGGCTCATCCACCATTTGCATGAGGAAGTTGTCATCCATACACTGGAGGAACCTCCTGGACTGCGGCTGGGTTGCCGAGTAGTCCTTCCAGCAAACATCAGGGGAGTTAAAATCCCCCACGACGACCACGGCCTGTGACTGTGAGGCCGCTCTCAGCTGCCTATAGAAGGCCTCGTCAACTTCCTCACCCTGATCCGGTGGCCTGTAACAGACCCCCACAACAGTATCGCCCCTGCCAGCCTGCCCCTTAATTCTCACCCACAGACTCTCAACTCACTCGTCACCTGTCCCCCGACAGAACTCAACGCATTGTAGCTGCTCTCGCACATAAAGAGCAACCCCACCACCCCACCTGGCTGGCCCGTCTTTCCTGAAAAGGACATAGCCCTCCATGACTATATTCCAGTCATGTGAGCTGTCCCACCACGTCTCTGTAATTGCCACCAGGTCATAATCTCCTGACTTAACACAGGTTTCTAGCTCCTCCTGCTTATTTCCCATGCTGCGCGCATTGGAGTACAGACATTTCAGGGAGCGAGCCGAGCACACCGATTTCACCCTAGGATTACAGGAGGCCTCCCAGTCATCATCAATTCCGGAGCGAA